>NW_028091638.1:0-523 GCF_014824575.4 Sturnira hondurensis
TGGAATGTTGTTTGGGGCTTGCGGGAGTGATTTTACAACCTGGAGGGCTCCATTGCAGCTGGGTTTCCCAAACTCAGCACTATTGGCATTTGGGGCCAGAGAACTCTGCTGTGCGGGTCTCTCCGACACATTGTAGGATGTTTAGCAGCACCCCAGCCCCTACCCTCCACAAGCCAGTGGCGCCTCCTCCAAATGGTCACCTCCTGGATGACCCAAAATGCGCCCCCACACACTGCTGCCCCATTAGGGTGATAGAGTGGAAGATGCCAGAAGGAGCAGGTCTGTTCTCGGACGCCATTCAGTGCCTTGAAGGACACCATCATTCGCTCTGGAGACCAGCACTCTGCGGCCGAACATGCTGGAAGGAAGTGAGGTGGTCTCCGAAACCGCCTCTCTGGTGAAGGCTTCCTGCAAACCCGCCCCTTTTCTGCTGCCCATCGCCCACTGGTGTTCAAGGGGGCGGCCTGTCCGGCCCGAGTTCTCATTTCCGAGCCTTGCTGAGCCTCACTTCTCAGCCGCACCC